>NC_083405.1:141742406-141764906 GCF_020745735.1 Hemiscyllium ocellatum | reverse complement strand
CACTTTCTCCAATCGTCTACCAGTGGGAACCAAATCAAACAGGACAGTTTCTGCACAACCTTAGCACAGGATGGGGAGGGGTGTCAGGGCAGCAGAGGGGGAGAGGGTGGGCATGGGGAGGGGTATGGGGAGGAGAGGGGGAGGGAGGAACAGGAAGGGGCCATCGTTGTTCCTGTGTGCTGACCTTGATGGCATCAATGTACTGCTTGGCAAATTTCTCACATTCATCCACCTTCTCTCGGTTTTTCATAACTTCCTGCAGGACTTTCTGTAAAATCAAGACGACTGAAGTTAGAACAAAAAATGAGAGTTCAGCAACTTCGATATTGCCCACCCCCTGGGAATCCTTCTCTCCCAGATCCACACCCTCCTCCCTCCACCCCCAGGGTCCCCCTGCCCTCTCCCCAGGAAGCCCTCTCTCCCCAGGGTCCCCTGTCCTCTCCCCAGGGTCACCCCCCCCTCCCCATTTCCCCAGGGTCTCCCTGCCTTCTCCCCAGGGATCCCCCCCACCCTTTCCCCAGGGTTTACCCCCCCCTCCCTCTGCCCTGGGTCCTCCTGCCCTCTCCCCCTCTCCCCTCCCCTGGGTCTCCCTGCCCCCCCCCCCCCAGGTAGTTGCAGGTACCTGTTCTTGCTGCAGCTGTTGTTTCAAGCTGCTGCTGTCTCTGATGGGGACAGCTTGCATCTTTTCCTGACGTTCCTTAGTTTCCCGAATCCACTGGATCAGCCAATCGTAAGCGTCGCGGTAGTAGGTGAGGTGCCGTCCCAGTTGGTCGAGTTCCCGGGAGCGGGTATCGATCTGGCTCTGGATTCCTTGCCAGTGCTCCAGGAGTTGTTGGACACACTCACGGTATCGATCCAGGTCCACGTCTCTCTCACTGTGACTGCGAATCATTCGCTCATTCACCACCTTGGCTTTGCTCAGCTCACTCTCCAGGTTAGTGAAGATTGGCTGGTTATTACCCACCTCCACTCGCATTCCCTGAACACCAGAGGGACACCAATTAACAGCTGTGTCACACACCGAGGCGGTGAGTGCGTCACACCCCGAGGCGGTGAGTGCGTCACACACCGAGGCGGTGAGTGCGTCACACCCCGAGGCGGTGAGTGCGTCACACACCGAGGCGGTGAGTGTGTCACACCCCGAGGCGGTGAGTGTGTCACACACCGAGGCGGTGAGTGTGTCACACCCCGAGGCGGTGAGGGCGTCACACACCAGGACGGTGAGGGTGTCACACACCGAGGCGGTGAGTGTGTCACACACTGAGGCGGTGAGTGTGTCACACACCAGGACGGTGAGGGTGTCACACACCGAGGCGGTGAGTGTGTCACACACCGAGGCGGTGAGGGCGTCACACACCAGGACGGTGAGGGTGTCACACACCGAGGCGGTGAGTGTGTCACACACTGAGGCGGTGAGTGTGTCACACACCAGGACGGTGAGGGTGTCACACACCGAGGCGGTGAGTGTGTCACACACCGAGGCGGTGAGTGTGTCACACACCGAGGCGGTGAGGGTGTCACACCCCGAGGCGGTGAGTGTGTCACACACCGAGGCGGTGAGTGTGTCACACCCCGAGGCGGTGAGGGCGTCACACACCGAGGCGGTGAGTGTGTCACACCCCGAGGCGGTGAGGGCGTCACACACCGAGGCGGTGAGTGTGTCACACACCAGGACGGTGAGGGTGTCACACCCCGAGGCGGTGAGTGTGTCACACACCAGGATGGTGAGGGTGTCACACCCCGAGGCGGTGAGGGTGTCACACACCAGGACGGTGAGGGTGTCGCCCCGAGATGGTGAGTGTGACAAACCCTGTGACGGTGAGTGTGACAGACACCGAGAGGATGAGTAGACACCCTGAGACAGAGGAGAGCTGAGGCAGATGGGGGTCTGACAGTGCTGCAGCAGAGATCCACCCACAGAGTCTCTCTCTCTCACACACATACACCCACACACACACACATATACACACACACACCCACACCCACACACACCCCACACACAGACACACACACCCCCAGACACACACCCCTACACCCACACACATATGCACACACACCCACACACACACCCCCACACACATATACACACACCTCAGACATACACACACCTACACACATATACACACACACACCCCACCCACACACACCCCACACAACACACACCACACACACACACACACACACACCAACGGGTCTGGGGGTTTAGAACAGTTACAGAAACCGCTGATACTGAACTTTGGAAGAATCCAACAGTCGCTGTGATCTGAACCGACAGCGAGTGGGCACCATGGGGGGGCTGCCTGAACAGGTTAATGAACGTAATGGCTGGGAGGTAGCACTGACCAATCAGGGCCACAGGAAACAGGAGTTGGAGGAGGCTATATGACCCATCAATCAACGTGACCAAGGCTGATCCCCTTATCCCTGTACCCCTGGAAATCTGCAATGTCAAGCAATCAGCTGAGATCTGTCTTGAACATCCTCAAAGACTAGGACAGAGAGTTGCTCAGACCCACTGCCCTCTGACTGAAGGAGTTCCTTCTCAGCTCCAGCCCTTACCCTGAGCCTCAGGCAACACTATATACAGACCACCTCCCAGGTCTCTCTCGATGTCAACACTTTCAAATCTCATACTATTTTAGGAAGGTACTGCAACTCCATTCAAAGAACAGAGAACAGTAGAGCACAGGAATGGCCATTCGGCCCACCAAGACTGTGCCAATATGATGTCTTTCAAAACTACAGACCTACTGCCTCGACACTGTCAGTGTCCCTCTATTCCCTGCCTACTCCTGTATGTGTCAAGGTGCCTGTTCCAGGTTGCTCTTGTATCTACCTCCACCACCTCCTCTGGAAGTGTTTTCCAGGCACTCAGCACCTTCTGTGTAAAAGCAACTGCCTCTCACATCTTCCATAAACTCTGCCCCTTTCCCCTTCAACCCAGCTCATCCCACTCTCCTCAACACCACCCAACTCTAAGTGTAGCCAGTAACAGTCACAGAGTCATACAGTCCTACAGCAGAATCAGGCCATTTGGCCCAAACTGGTCATGGTGGCACAGTGGTTAACACTGCTACCTCACAGCACCAGGGTCCCAGGTTCAACTCCCACCTCAGTCTGTGTGGAGTTTGCACATTCTCCCCGTGTCTGCGTGGGTTTCCTCCGGGTGCTCCGGTTTCCTCCCACAGTCCAAAGATGTGCAGGTCAGGGGAATTGGCCATGCTAAATTGCCTGTAGTGTTAGGTGACGCGGTAAATGTAGGGGTATGGGTGGGTTGCACTTTGGTGAGTCGGTGTGGACTTGTTGGGCCGAAGGGCCTGTTTCCACATTGTAAGTAATCTAATCTATGCTGACCGAAATGTCTGCTCACACTAACCCCATTTCCCTGCACTTGGCTCCTTTCCTATCCATGTGTTTGTCTAAATGTTATTAATGTATATGCCTCCACCACTTCCGCTGGCAGCTCATTCCATATGCATATCACCCTCTGTGCAAGGTTCCCTGTTATCTCAGGTTCCCTTTGATTCTTTCCCTCTAACCTTAAACTGATGCCCTCTAGTCCTCGATTCCCCAACCCTGGGAAAAAAACTGAGTGCATTTACCCTATCCATGCCTTTCATGGTCTTCTATAAGGTCTATACTTCTATAATGTTCCCCCCTCAGTCTCCTACACTCGAAAGGAAAAAATCCTAGCTTGTCCAACCTCTCCCTAAAACTCAGACCATGGGAGTCCAGACAATATCCTTGTAAATTTCTTTTGCATTCTTTCTAGATTAGTAACATCCTTCCTACAACAAGGTGACCAAAACTGAACGCAATACTCCAAGCGTGGTCTCACCAACATCCTGGATAACAGCAACATAACTTCCCAACTTCTATACTCAATGACCTGATTGATGAGGGCCAGTGTGCCAAAAGCCTTCATTATTGTCCTGTCTACCTGGGACACCACTTTCAGAGAACTGTGAACCTGAACTCCAAGGTCCCTCTGTTCCATGACACTCCTTAAGGCCCGACCATTCACCATGAAATTCCTACCTTGACTTGACTTTCCAAAATGCAAGACCACACACTTATCCATACTAAACTCCATAAACTCCCCAGCTGGTCAAGGTCTTACTGCAATTTCTGATTACCTTCCTCACTGTCCACAATGCTGCCTAGTTTAGTGCCAACAGCAAATTAATGAATGCCTTGGACATTCTCATCCAAATCATTGATATAGGTAACAAACAGCAATGGACTCAACACTGACCCCTGAGGTACTCCACTACTCACAAGCCTCCAGTCTGACAAGCATCCTTCTACTATTACCCTCTGCGTCCGATCATCAAACCAATCTTGTACCCAGTTTGCCAGCTCACCCTGTATCTAATCTACCATGTGGAACCCTATCAAAGGCCTGACTGAAATCCACACGTCCCTGTCACACTCAGTCAGGGACAGTCCTGCTCACACTCAGTCAGGGTCAGTCCTGCTCACACTCAGTCAGGACAGTCCTGCTCACAGTCATAGAACATAGAACATTACAGCGCAGTACAGGCCCTTCGGCCCTCGATATTGCGCCGCCCTGTCATCCCAATCTGAAGCCCATCTAACCTACACTATTCCTTGTACGTCCATATGCCTGTCCAATGATGACTTGGTGAATCTACTACCGATGCAGGCAAAGCATTCCATACCCTTACTACTCTCTGAGTAAAGAAACTACCTCTGACATCTGTCCTATATCTATCACCCCTCAATTTAAAGCTATGTCCCCTCGTGTTTGCCGTCACCATTATTGGAAAAAGGCTCTCCCTGTCCACCCTATCTAACCCTCTGATTATCTTATATGTCTCTATTAAGTCACCTCTCAACCTTCTTCTCTCTAACGAAAACAGCCTCAAGTCCCTCAGCCTTTCCTCGTAAGACCTTCCCTCCATACCAGGCAACATCCTAGTAAATCTCCTCTGCACCCTTTCCAAAGCTTCCACATCCTTCTTATAATGCGGTGACCAGAACTTTACACAATACTCCCAAGTGTGGCCGTACCAGAGCTTTGTATAGCTGCAGCATAACCTCCTGGTTCCAGAACACAATCCCTCTATTAATAAAAGCTAAAACACTGTCTGCCTTCTTAACAACCCTGTCAACCTGGGTGGCAACTTTCAAGGATCTGTGTACCTGGACACTGAGATCTCTCTGCTCATCTACACTACCAAGAATCTTACCATTAGCCCAGGACTTTACATTCCTGTTACTCCGACCAAAGTGTATCACCTCGCACTTGTCCGCATTAAACTCTATTTGCCACCTCTCAGCCCAGCTCTGCAGCTTACCTATATCTTTCTGTAACTTACAACATCCTTTGTCACTATCCACAACTCCACCGACCTTAGTGTCATCTGCAAATTTACTAACCCACCCTTCTACACCCTCATCCAGGTCATTTATAAAAATGACGAACAGCTGTGGACCCAACACCGGCCCTTGCGGTACACCACTGGTAACTGGATTCCAAGATGAACATTTCCCATCCACCACCACCCTCTGTCTTCTTTCAGCAAGCCAGTTACTGATCCAAACTGCTATATCTCCCACAATCCCATTCCTCCGCATTTTGTACAATAGCCTACTGTGGGGAACCTTATCGAACGCCTTGCTGAAATCCATATACACCACATCAACCGGTTTACCCTCATCTACCTGTTTGGTCACCTTCTCAAAGAGCTCAATAAGATTCGTTAGGCACGACCTACCCTTCACAAAACCATGCTGACTATCCCTGATCAAATTATTCTTTTCTAGATGACTATAAATCCTATCTCTTATAACCTTTTCCAACACTTTACCAACAACTGAAGTAAGGCTCACTGGTCTATAATTACCAGGGTTGTCTCTACTCCCCTTCTTGAACAGGGGAACCACATTTGCTATCCTCCCGTCTTCTGGCATTATTCCTGTAGACAATGACGATTTAAAGACCAATGCCAAAGGCTCGGCAATCTCCTCCTTGGCTTCCCAGAGGATCCTCGGACAAATCCCATCCGGCCCAGGGGACTTATCCATTTTCACACTCTGCAGGATTTCTAATACCTCTTCCTTGTGAACCTCAAGCTCCTCTAGTCCAGATGTAAGTATCTCTGTATCTTCCTTGCCAACATTTTCATTTTCTATAGTGAACACTGTCAAGAAATATTTATTTAGTGCTTCCCCTATCTCCTCTGACTCCACACACAACTTCCCACTATTATCCTTGATTGACCCTAATTTAACTCTTGTCATTCTTTTATTCCTGACATACCTATGGAAAGCCTTAGGGTTAACCCTGATCCTATCCGCCAATAACTTCTCATGTCCCCTCCTGGCTCTTCTGAGCTCTTTTTCAGTCTTTCCTGACTTCCTTGTAACCCTCAAGTGCCCTGAATTTTCACATTTTGTCCTAACATAAGCTTTCTTCTTCTTCTTGACCAGGGATTCCACTTCCTTAGTAAACCACGGCTCATGCATTGTATACCTCCCTCCCTGCCTGACTGGTACATCCTTATCTAGGACGCACAGGAGCTTTTGCTTGAATAAGCTCCACATTTTTAATGTGCCCATCCCCTGCAGTTTCCTTCCCCATTCTATGCTTCCTAAATTTTTCCTAATTGCATCGTAATTTCCCTTCCCCCCAGCTGTAACTCTTGCCCAGTGGTATACACTTATCCATTTCCATCACTAAAGTAAACCTGACAGAACTGTGATTGCTGTCTCCAAAGTGCTCACCTACTTCCAAGTCTAACACCTGGCCAGGCTCATTATCCAGTAGTAAATCTAAAGTGGCTTCGCCCCTTGTTGGCCTGTCCACATACTATGCCAGGAAGCCCTCCTACACACACTGGACAAAAACTGACCCATCTATAGTACACGTACTGTAGTGTTCTCAGTCAATATAGTTGAAGTCCCCCATGACAACTATCCTGCCTCTCTCACTCCTATTGAGAATCATCTTTGCTATCCTTTCCTCGACATCTCTGGGACTATTCAGAGGCCTGTAGAAAACTCCCAAAATGGTGACTTCTCCTTTCCTGTTTCTAACCTCAGCCCGTACTACCTCAGTTATCGAGTCCCCAAACATCCTTTCTACAACTGTAATACTGTCCTTGATCAACAATGCCACACCTCCCCCTCTTTTATCATCTTCTCTGTTCTTACTGACTCAGTCAGGGTCAGTCCTGCTCACACTCAGTCAGGGAGACTTTCTTTCACACACTAATACCCAGTTTCTCTGGTCGGAGCAGCCATCTTACCTTGAGCTGTTTTTTGTAGGACTCCAATGACTTTGCATCTGCTGGAACACTGTTCACCTCTCGCAGCTGAGTCTCATATTTCTTGACCAAATCCTCAGCCTCCTGTGTGCTGCGAATGACCACATCAATTGTCTTCAATCTGAAAATGAAAGGAAATGAGTTGGTGAGTAGAGGGCAGTCTCTCTGCTAATGCTGCTCTGTAATTCACAAAAACAGACAGGTCAGCTCCATCTCTGCCCTAAATAACGCATGTAATTATTTTCCCATCTCTAGATGGTCTTGAGCTTCTTGAGTGTTATTGGAGATGCACTTATCCAGGCAGATGGAGAGCATTCTATCACACTCCTGCCTTGAGCCTTGTAGATGGTGGAAGGGTTTTGGGGAGTCAGGAGGGGAGTTACTCGCTGCAGGATTCCCAGCCTCTGACCTGCTCTGCTGTCACGTCAGGAAGGAGAAAGTGAGGACTGCAGAGTCAAAGAATGTGGCACTGGAAAAGCACAGCCAGATCACGAGCATCCAAGATACAGGACAGTCAACATTTCAGGCATAAACCCTTCATCAGGAATATGACAAAGAGCTGATGCTCAGATACTTGCGGAGTGGCTGTGCTTTTCCAGCATCACACTGTTTGAAACTGCAGCATCAAACCGAATAAAATAAACATTTAAGACTGAGATAATAAAGATACTGGAGCACCATATGGAAGGAGACAAGATGGATCAGACCAGGACTCTCTCACATACCAGCTTTCCTGGGCAGGGACAATATGTGTAAATCTGTATGTGGGTGTGTGTCCCTGTGTAATACAGTGGGAATGTGTGTAAATCTGTATGTGGGTGTGTGTCCCTGTGTAACACAGTGGGAATGTGTGTAAATCTGTATGTGGGTGTGTGTCCCTGTGTAATACAGTGGGAATGTGTGTAAATCTGTATGTGGGTGTGTGTCCCTGTGTAAGACAGTGGGAATGTGTGTAAATCTGTATGTGGGTGTGTGTCCCTGTGTAACACAGTGGGAATGTGTGTAAATCTGTATGTGGGTGTGTGTCCCTGTGTAAGACAGCGGGAATGTGTGTAAATCTGTATGTGGGTGTGTGTCCCTGTGTAAGACAGCGGGAATGTGTGTAAATCTGTATGTGGGTGTGTGTCCCTGTGTAAGACAGCGGGAATGTGTGTAAATCTGTATGTGGGTGTGTGTCCCTGTGTAAGACAGCGGGAATGTGTGTAAATCTGTATGTGGGTGTGTGTCCCTGTGTAAGACAGTGGGAATGTGTGTAAATCTGTATGTGGGTGTGTGTCCCTGTGTAAGACAGTGGGAATGTGTGTAAATCTGTATGTGAGTGTGTGTCCCTGTGTAAGACAGTGGGAATGTGTGTAAATCTGTATGTGGGTGTGTGTCCCTGTGTAACACAGTGGGAATGTGTGTAAATCTGTATGTGGGTGTGTGTCCCCGTGTAAGACAGTGGGAATGTGTGTAAATCTGTATGTGGGTGTGTGTCCCTGTGTAAGGCAGTGGGAATGTGTGTAAATCTGTATGTGGGTGTGTGTCCCTGTGTAAGGCAGTGGGAATGTGTGTAAATCTGTATGTCGGTGTGTGTCCCTGTGTAACACAGTGGGAATGTGTGTAAATCTGTATGTGGGTGTGTGTCCCTGTGTAAGACAGTGGGAATGTGTGTAAATCTGTATGTGGGTGTGTGTCCCTGTGTAATACAGTGGGAATGTGTGTAAATCTGTATGTGGGTGTGTGTCCCTGTGTAAGACAGCGGGAATGTGTGTAAATCTGTATGTGGGTGTGTGTCCCTGTGTAAGACAGCGGGAATGTGTGTAAATCTGTATGTGGGTGTGTGTCCCTGTGTAAGCTTCAACCTAGAATGGGTGGGTCCTGGGACTTTGAGCAGAAAGACAGTGGAATCAGAAACACGGGGAGAAGTGGAAGAGAGAAAGGAAAGGGGGAATGGTGGGAGGCAGGAAAATAAATGGGACCAATGTGCAAACTACAGCCGAGATGATGAGAAAGGTTCAAAAGCGAACCCTCAAGGCTTTGTCTCTGATGCAAGGAGCATTAGCACTGAGGGTGACAAATTAAGAATGCAAATCGATATAAATTATTCGGATGCAGTTGCAGACGTCTCTGTCGTGATCCAGGATAGGAACTGTATATCCAGGGTGTTCATTCTACATGAAGCACAAACCAGGAAAGGAGGTGGAGCTGCAACGTTAGTAAAGGATTTCCAATCCATTCGTACAGCAGGATATGTGCTCAGAAAACCATGGTGTGGAATCTCTACAGGGTGGAGGGAGGAAAAACCAAGAGGCAGAAAGTGTGGTTGGGTTTGCTTTCTTTTTTGAGAGATTATCTACAGTCTGGAAACAGGCCATTTGGCCCAACAATTCCACACTGACCCTCCGAAGACTAACCCTTCATTTCCAAACAGGAATCATTGAAATCATGGTGAGAGTGGAATGTTCAGCTGGAGACTGAATGGGTTCAAAATACAGGTCCATGTCTTAAATAAAGTAATTCCAAAACAAGGAGGGTAAAACTGGCTGGAGGGGATTGGGAAGGGAGTGTGGCAGCAGAGGGATAAACTCACCAGGGTTAATCGCGGATACTGAGCCGAGTATCCAACTGGAAGGAAAACCATGCAATGTGGCCAAGATTCGTGATAAACCAGTAGGTATTTAAAAACCAATAACTGATAATCAAAAAATGAATAAATAGGAAGATAAAGGTTGAGGAGTAACTTGCAAGTAATATCAAGATGGACAGAAAGAGCTTCTTTAAAGACATCACATGGAAGAGAGAGGCCGAGGAGAGCCCGGGCCTTTTGAGGATGAAGCTGGGGGAATAATAATGAGGGACGAGGAAATGGCAGAGGAGCTGAATAAAATATCTTGCATCAGTCTTCACTGTAGAAGATACTAACAGCATTTTAAAATGACCAAATAATCAAGGGGTCAAAGGTGGAGAGAAAATAAATACAGTAACTATCACTAGAAAAAACGTATTAGGGAAACTAATGGATCTAAAGACCGATAGGTCTCCTGGGCCTGATCTGTTGTGTCCAGGGATATTAAGAACAATGAACAAAGAACATTACAGCACAGGAACAGGCCCTTCGGCCCTCCAAGCCTGTGCTGATCCAGATCCTCTAACTGGTGAAGAAGGCCCAGACAGAGTTGGGTCTGGGACATTAAGTATATTCAAGGCTGAGATAGATAGATTTGTAATCAGTTGAAAGCAATTGAGGATATAGGGAGAAGGCAGGAAAATGGAGTTGGGGATGATCAGATCAGCCATGATCGTGTTGGATGGTGAGTGACTCGTTGGGGCTGAATGGCTTTGTTTAGTTCCGATATCACATGGCCTTTTCTCTGGCCATGCAGGAGGCCCTGGCAGGTGGGACTCACTTGTCCAGGTAGATAGCAGACAGACTGTAGACCCGGTCCATCTTCTGGGTGGTCAGGTCGAGTTCGGAGCGCAGTGTGGGTGCACTGCTCAGCTGCTCAGGCATGGCCAGGACTTTCTCTGTCTTCTCTGTCACCGTGTTCAGATCTTTCCGAATCCCTTCCAGCTCCAAGTGGATTTTCTGCCAGACAAGAGACGAAACAGAATTGTTAGTCAGCTTCTGTCACTGAACAAAGACAGTGTGACGGTCTGAATACCTCACTCCCTCTCCCTCTCTAACACTCCCTCTATTTCTCTCTTTCCTTCACTCTCGCCTTCTCTTCCCTCTATCCATCGCTTTCTCCATCTCCTCTCTCACTGTCTATTTTCTGTTATTTCCTTTCAATCCTCCTCAATTTGTGTCGCAATAATGAGGTTCACAACATTATTTTATTTTGTGACAATGGTTTTACCTTAATGTAAACTTTCACTTTTCTGAAGTCTGCCCCACAACAAACCCTGCAGGAGTTAGAGATGGACCGTCCGCTCGGCACTCCTGCCTGAAGGTTACTGTGGAAGCTACAGCCTTATCTTTTACATTAATGTGCTGGGCTCCTCCAACATTCTGGATATTTATAATACCGTAAGACACAAGAGCAGAAATTAGGCCATTCTGTATGTTTTACTTAGATTCCCCCCTCATCCTTCTAAACTCCATTGAGTATAGACCCACAGTCTTCAAATATTCCCAATATGTTAAGCTTCTCATTCCTGGGACTATTCTCAGGAATCCCTTCTGAACATGCTCCGGGGCCAGTCCATCCTTCCTGAGATATGGGGCCCAAAATTCACACAATCCTCCAAATGTGGTCTGACCAGAGCCTTATAGAGCCTCAGAAATACATCCCTACTTTAATATTCAAGTCGCCTCAAAATAAACGCCATCATTACATTTGCCTTCCTATCTACTGACTCAACCTGCAAGTTCGCCCTGAGAGAATCCTGGACTAGAACTCCCAAGTCTCTTTGCACTTCAGATTTCTGAATGTTCTCCCCGTTTAGAAAATAGTCCACACCTCCATTCTTCTGACCAAAGTGCATGCCCTCACCCTTCCCCATGTTGTACTCCATCTGCCACTTCTTTGCCCACTCTCCTACCTTGTCCAAATCCTTCTGCAGCCCCCCCACCTCCTCAATGCTGCCTGATCTTCTACCTATCTTTGTGTTGTCTGTAAACGGAGCCAGAATGCCCTCAGTTCCTTCATCTTGATTGTTATTGTATGAAGTGAAAAGTTGTGGTCCTAACACTGAGCCTTGTGGAACATCACTTGTCACCGGCTGCCATCCTGAGAAGGAGCCTTTTATCCCAGTCTCTGTTTTCTGTCAGCCAGCCCAGCTTCTATCTGTGCTAGCACCTTGCCCCTAACACCATGGGCACTTAGCTTACTCAGTAACCTCTAGAAGTCCTTCCTGAAGTCCAGGCAGATAATATCCACTGGTTTTCCTTGGTCTAATTTGCTCATTACTTCCTCAAAGAATTCCAGCAGATTGACCTCCCCTTGATGATACTGTGCTGACCTTGCCATATTTTACCGTCCATTTCCATGTGGAGCCTCTTCCTCCAGTGAGTTGTTTAATTGTCCATCAACATGCAACAGTGAGGAGGGAGTGCCGCACTGTCGGAGGGTCAGTGCTGAGGGAGTGCCGCACTGTCGGAGGGTCAGTGCTGAGAGAGCGCCGCACTGTCGGAGGGTCAGTGCTGAGGGAGTGCCGCACTGTTGGAGGGTCAGTGCTGAGGGAGTTCCGCACTGTCGCAGGATCAGTGCTGAGGGAGTGCCGCACTGTCGGAGGATCAGTGCTGAGGGAGTGGGGACTGTCAGAGGGTCAGTGCTGAGGGAGTTGGCACTGTCGGAGGATCAGTGCTGAGGGAGTGGGGACTGTCGGAGGGTCAGTGCTGAGGGAGCGCCACACTGTCGGAGGGTCAGTGCTGAGGGAGCGCTGCACTGTCGGAGGGTCAGTGCTGAGGGAGTTGGCACTGTCGGAGGGTCAGTGCTGAGGGAGTGCCGCACTGTCAGAGGGTCAGTGCTGAGGGAGTTGGCACTGTCGGAGGATCAGTGCTGAGGGAGTGGGGACTGTCGGAGGGTCAGTGCTGAGGGAGCGCCGCACTGTCGGAGGGTCAGTGCTGAGGGAGCGCTGCACTGTCGGAGGGTCAGTGCTGAGGGAGTTGGCACTGTCGGAGGGTCAGTGCTGAGGGAGTGCCGCACTGTCAGAGGGTCAGTGCTGAGGGAGTTGGCACTGTCAGAGGGTCAGTGCTGAGGGAGAGCTGCACTGTCAGAGGGTCAGTGCTGAGGAAGTGGGCACTGTCGGAGGGTCAGTGCTGAGGGAGTGCCGCACTGTCGGAGGGTCAGTGCTGAGGGAATGCCGCACTGTTGGAGGGTCAGTGCTGAGGGAGTTCCGCACTGTCGCAGGGTCAGTGCTGAGGGAGTGCCGCACTGTCGGAGGGTCAGTGCTGAGGGAGTGGGCACTGTCGGAGGGTCAGTGCTGAGGGAGCGCCGCACTGTCAGAGTGTCAGTGCTGAGGGAGTACCGCTCTGTCGGAGGGTCAGTGCTGAGGGAGTGGGCACTGTCGGAGGGTCAGTGCTGAGGGAGTGCCGCACTGTCGGAGGGTCGGTGCTGAGGGAGTGCCACTCTGTCGGAGGGTCGGTGCTGAGGGAGCATCGCACTGTCGGAGGGTCAATACTGAGGGAGTGCCGCACTGTCAGAGGGTCAGTGCTGAGGGCGTTCCGCACTGTCAGAGGGTCAGTGCTGAGGGAGTGCCGCACTGTCGGAGGGTCAGTGCTGAGGGAGTGGGCACTGTCGGAGGGTCAGTGCTGAGGGAGTGCCGCACTGTCGGAGGGTCGGTGCTGAGGGAGTGCCACTCTGTCGGAGGGTCGGTGCTGAGGGAGCATCGCACTGTCGGAGGGTCAATACTGAGGGAGTGCCGCACTGTCAGAGGGTCAGTGCTGAGGGCGTTCCGCACTGTCAGAGGGTCAGTGCTGAGGGAGTGCCGCACTGTCGGAGGGTCAGTGCTGAGGGAGTGCCGCACTGTCGGGATGACAACATTGGTGTAAAATGGTGTATTGTGTGAGCCAGTAGTCAGTTTTTGCTGGAGAGGGAGCTGCTGATTTGCTGATGGTTTCCCAGTGGACCAGGCCTTTGGGCAGAATGCTGACCTGCCATTGGTGGGGCAGAGTGGGACCTGAATTCAGTCTGACTCAGTGCCCATGTGCATTGAGCTGACACACACTATTTCACCTGGAGCCCACTGAGGGGCAAAGATTCAAACGGCTGTGAGTTAGAGTGCAACATCCGATCAATCGCAACTTCCCAAAGAGTCCCATAAACATTCACAATGGGAGCAGCTGAAGGCCATTCAGCCCATCCAGCTTGCTCCACCTCTCCACAAGATTATAGCTGCATGTTTATGTTTTGAATTCCACATTCCCATCTCCCTCCGTTAATCCTCAATTCTTTATTTAATAAGAATCTACCCCCCCGCCTTAAACATATTCGATGACCCTCCTCTATCACCTCCCGAGGCAAACTGACACAACCCTGAGAGGAAACATTCTCGTCATCTTCATCCTGAAGGGATGCTCCCTAATTGTTCAGGACGGACCCAAAACAGGAAACATCCCATGGACCTTGTCAAGACCAATCAGGACCTTACACTTCAATCAGGTCACCCCCTACTCTAGATTAGATTGGATTAGATTCCCTACAGTATGGAAACAGGCCCTTCGGCCCAACCAGTCCACACCGACCCCCCCCAAAGAGTAACCCACCCAGACCCACTTCCCTCTGACTAATGCACCTATTCTCCATGGGCAGTTTAGCCTGGCCAATTCACCTGACCCGCACATCTTTGGACTGTGGGAGGAAACCGGAAAACCCGGAGGAAACCCACGCAGACACAGGGAGTCAGATGCCTGAGGCAGGAATTGAACCTGGGTCTCTGGCGCTGGGAGGCAGCAGTGCTAACCACTGTGCCACCGTGTCACCCTAAACTCCAACAGACACAAGCCCAGTCTGTGCCGAAGATATAGAAGCAAGTTAGGCCATGCAGCCCATCATTTCCTCCACCATTCGATCATCTCTGATCTGTTTCTCATAAGACAATCCTTCTCTTCCAGATACTGATCTAGGACATCTCCGTCTAACAGTCATCTCTAACGCATTTCCACCTTTCCTTAAATATGGAGACCAAAACTGCACACGGTATTAACGATGTGGCCTTGCCAATGCCCTGTGTAACTGAAGCATTACAGTATATCCTACATTATTACATCCTTCCGAAACAGGGAGTGAGTTGGACCATCAGCCCTGAGCTGGAGCAGGCTTCGCTGGTTGAGGGTGTCACTGGTTTTATTGCCCCTCCCTAACTGCCCAGAGGGCAGCTGAGATTCAACCCCATTGCTGTGGGTCTGGAGTCACGTGTAGGCCAGATCAGGTGAGGATGGCAGAAGGACATTAATGAACCTGATGGATGTATCTGACAGTCGGCAATAGTTGTCTTTAGACTAGATTTTCATAAAATTCCAGATGGTATTGATTATAAACATCATCAAGGTGCTGCGGTGGGATTGAACTGATGTCACTGGGACATTAGTATCTGAATTACTCATTACACCACCACAGACTCCTTCCCTCCCCCTTCCGATTCCTACCTCCATCCAAACAGATTGTACGTCCTACTTTCCTGAACCAAGATCACCAGAATGATTACACTGCATCACCTCCAGGTTACTTCCTCTTGTTCATGAATGTCAGACCGTCCTCAATGTTCAGGACTCAGGTCTCATCACCTCTATAATGACCTTCAGATTGACTACAATTACAGCATTGTGCACGAGTCCATTCGGCCCACTGTACTCTAGCCCATTCAGATACAGAGCCAGTTCCTTCATTACTGTGTTACCTTTGCAGTGTTGCTGCACTCACTGCCCTGCTTCCCAGTCCCTGCTCTCTATCCTGCAGGCCCCAGGAGTTCAGGAGAGAGTCAGGCTCCTTATCAATGAGTTGAGGGATTCTGTCTCAGCCACCACGAGGCAGGCAATTCCAGAGACCCACCCCCTTCTGGTGGGGGGGGGGGGAACATTTCCTCATACCAAAACCAAAATTACTGGAGAAACTCAGCAGCTCTGGCATCACGTGTGGAGGGAAAGCAAGGTTAATGTTTTTGTTGTACTGACTTTTCATTGGAACTGTTTTCTCTCGACAGATGTTGCCAGACCTGCTGAGTTTCTCCAGCAATTTCTGTTCCAGCATCCACAGTTTTGTTTTATTTTAAACATTTTCTCTTTTATTTCCACAAAATCACCTGAAACCCTCCTCTGTCGGGGAAACAGGGCCTCCCCACTCCCCCGTCCACTCCACTCCCCCCTCCCCATACAAGGTTTCTCCCCCCCCACCCTGTCCACTCCACATACAGATCCCACCACTCCCCCCCCCCCCCCCACTCCCCCCCAGTACACCCCCCTCCCCCCAGGACCTTTAATGAAGGTGCCTCTCTGTCACCTGTATGTTAGGGGGATCAATCCCAGCCTCTCCAATCCCTCCTCTTGGCAGCAGTTTCCAAACCCTGATAACATTCAGAACTGCGCACAACATTCAAATGATGTACAAAGCTGGAGAAGCACCCACAGTGTTCCTGAGGGAGGGAATTCCAGGATTCTGACCCAGCGACAGTGCAGGAACGGTGATATATTTCCCAGTCAGGATGGGGAGTGACTTGGAGGGGAAGGTGCAGGGGGTGGTGTTCCCGTGTACCTGCAGCCCTTGTCCTCTGATGGTAGGGGGTTGCTCAATTGGGAACAACTCCTGTCGGACTCTCCTCCTCAAACTCTCCCCTCACCTGAGGCATGCTGACCCTTGGGTTAAACCACCACCAATCATCCCTCCCTCTCCAATGGTTTTGTAAGACTATGGCAACATTATCTTTATCTTCAAGGTGGAAGTGGGTGTAGGTTTGGAAAGGGCTGTCTGAGGATCTTTGGTGAATCACTGCAGTGTATCCTGTAGATGGTACACACTGCTGTTCCCGAGTGTAGGCTGTGAGGGGAGCAGGTGTTAAAGGTGGTGATGGGAGTTTTTAAAATCTGATACAACCTTTGGCTTCATTTTAACCTCCAAGTCTTTCAGCAAGGCTCTGCATTAGTTTGGCCTCCTTTCCCCTCCCCGATGTTCAGTCTGGGGTTAGGCAGTGACGAACACCTACCTGCTGTTCACTGAGTCGCTGCTTACACTCTCCCAGTGGGTCCCTGTCCAGAGGCTGACGGATTTTGTGGATTGTTCGCTTCTCACAGGATTCCAGCCGCAGCCGGATATCCATCAGCTGTGTCACATACTGTTTACAACTGGCTTCATCCTGCTCCCCTACAGGAGGGAGAGGCAGGGGGAGGCAGGCAGGCGGGGGGGGGGGAGGTAGGCAGAGGAGGGGGGGAGGTAGGCAGAGGAGGGGGGGAGGTAGGCAGAGGAGGGAGAGACAGGGGGAGGGAGGCAGAGGAGGGAGAGACAGGGGGAGGAAGGCAGAGGAGGGAGAGACAGGGGGAGGAAGGCAGAGGAGGGAGAGACGGGGGAGGCAGGCAGAGGAGGGAGAGAGAGGGGGAGGCAGGCAGGCAGAGGAGGGAGAGACAGGGGAGGCAGGCAGAGGAGGGAGAGACAGGGGGAGGAAGGCAGAGGAGGGAGAGACAGGGGGAGGAAGGCAGAGGAGGGAGAGACAGGGGAGGCAGGCAGGCAGAGGAGGGAGAGAGAGGGGGAGGCAGGCAGAGGAGGGAGAGACAGGGGAGGCAGGCAGAGGAGGGAGAGACAGGGGGAGGAAGGCAGAGGAGGGAGAGAGAGGGGGAGGCAGGCAGGCAGAGGAGGGAGAGACAGGGGGAGGAAGGCAGAGGAGGGAGAGACAGGGGGAGGAAGGCAGAGGAGGGAGAGACAGGGGAGGCAGGCAGGCAGAGGAGGGAGAGAGAGGGGGAGGCAGGCAGAGGAGGGAGAGACAGGGGAGGCAGGCAGAGGAGGGAGAGACAGGGGGAGGCAGGCAGAGGAGGGAGAGACAGGGGGAGGAAGGCAGAGGAGGGAGAGACAGGGGAGGCAGGCAGAGGAGGGAGAGACAGGGGGAGGGAGGCAGAGGAGGGAGAGAGAGGAAGGGAGGGCGAAGGAGAGAGGAGGCAAGGGAGAGAGAGAGAGAGAGAGAGAGAGAAGGGGAGATGTGGAGAAAGGGGAGAGAGAGAAGGGGGCAGAAGGGGGGGATAGGGAGAGGTAGGGAGAGAGAGAGAGAAGGGGAGGGGGAGAGAGAGAGAGAGAAAGAGAAAGAGAGGGAGGGGAGAGAGAGAGAGAAGGGGAGATGTGGAGGGAGGGGAGAGAGAGAAGGGGGCAGAAGGGGGGGATGGGGAGAGAGAGAGAGAGAGAAGGGGGGGGGGAAGAGAGAGAGAGAGAGAGAGAGTGTGAGAGGGAGAGAGAGAGAGAGAGAGAGAAAAGGAGTATGTTAAAGGCTGACTCTATCTGAAACATCTTTGTTGTAATCCCCAAACCATCCTGAGACCTCTGTAGATGTTAATCACATGGGGTAGTGATAATATCTTCGCATTATTTGAGAATTCTTGGACAGACAGGGAACAGAAAATGGGAAGAAACAGGTCTTTATCCAAGTGGCAGCAAACAACTGGGTGGGTTCTGGGAGGATCGTATGGAAATGAGCTGGAAGTGGGAACCATATACAACATTCCCTAAATAGAGCAGGATTATGTATTGGGAGGATAAGACAAGGTCTTTAAGACAAGGGGTGTGTGTGAGAGTGAGTGAGTACGTGCGTGTGTGTGTGTGAGTGAGTGAGTACGTGCATGTGTGTGAGTGAATGTGTGGTTGTGGGTTTGAGTGGGTGTGGGTGTGACTGTGTGTGTGTGATTGAGCGTGAGTGTGGAAATGAGAGTGAGTGTGAGTGAATGGATAAACACAGTACAATGTAGCTAAATGTGAAGAAACAGAAAGGTGTGTTACGGTGAAAGGTGTGTGAGGGTGAAAGGTGTGTGAGGGTGAATTCGATTTCCACCATCTGCTGTCGTGGGAGTTGAACCCAGCTCCCCAGAGTGTTGTCTGGATCCCTGGAATAACAGTCAGTGATAGTATCACTAGACCACAGCCAGCCCATTTGAGTGCAGGTGGTTGGGACAGCTTACTGCAGTTCCACAGCACCTTGGTAAGACTGGGCGTGGAGTACTAGGTGCAGGTTAGGTCTCTCTATCCGAGTGAGGAGATACCTACCATCGAGGGAGTGCAGCAGAGGTTCACTCAGCTGATCCCGGGGATGGTAGGACTATCCTGGGAGGAGAGACTGGTTCGATGGGCCTGTATTCACTGGAGTTTCGAATGAACGAGAGGGGATCTGATGGAAATGTATGAAATTCGAACGGTGCTGAACAGACTAGATGCAGGGAGAATATCTCCACCTGGGGGTGGGTGAGTCTGGAACCAGGTGACACAGGCTCGTGGTTTGAGGTAGAGATGAGGAAACATTTCTTCACTCAGAGAGTAATGAACCTCCAGAATTCTCCATCACAGAAGGCCAAGTTTAAATATTCAGGGTGTCCTGCTATAACACGCGATTCAGTAACATGATTTTGCTATGATTTTATTGCAAATAGATTTTTGTCATTTTATTGTATTAGATTAGATTTCCTGCAGTATGGAATCTGGCCCTTCGGCCCAACAGGTCTGTACCTACCCTCTGAAGAATAACCCACCCAGATCCATTCCCCTACCCTTTATTTACCCCTGACTCATTCATCTAACACTATGGACACTTTAGCAAGGTCAATTCACCTGGCCTGCACATCTCTGTACTGTGGGAGGAAATCGGAGCACCCAGAGGAAACCCACGCAGACACTCTCGGGAAACCGGGGATACAGGGAGTGGGTGGGAAAGTGGAGGTGAAAGACAAGGTCAGCCATCACTGTACTGGATGGGGGAGAAGGTTCAAGGGGCCGAATGGTCTCATCATGCTGTTGTTTCTCATTTCCCTGTGTACCTCTCTCCAGGTTCTGGAGCAGCTTCTCGTAGTGCTGAGTCGTCAGCTTGTATTCCCTCTCCAACTGAATTCGGTCATCTGCTCCAAACATTTGGGAATCTTGACTCTGCCTCATGAAGTCCTGATAGTGGAGCTCCAGGTTCAAGAGAATCTGCTTATAATCCTCCGGATTCAAACTCCGAAACTGGAAAACAACCAAGAGGGTGAGGGAGTGAGGGACGGAGAGGAGTGAGGGACGGAGGGGGGTGAGGGACGGAGGGGAGTGAGGGATGGAGGGAGGGGAGTGAGAGTGAGGGACGGAGAGGAGTGAGGGACGGAGGGAGGGGAGTGAGGGTGAGGGACGGAGAAGAGTGAGGGACGGAGGGAGGGGAGTGAGGGTGAGGGATGGAGAGGAGTGAGGGACGGAGGGGAGTGAGGGGTGGAGGGGAGTGAGGGAGAGGGATGGAGGGGAGTGAGGGACGGAGGGGAGTGAGGGACGGAGGGAGGGGAGTGAGGGTGAGGGACGGAGAGGAGTGAGGGACGGAGGGGAGTGAGTGAGAGTGAGGGACGGAGGGGAATGAGGTTGCGGGGTGGAGGGGAGTGAGGGTGAGGGCCGGAGGGGGGTGAGGGCCGGAGGGAAGTGAGGATGAGGGCAAGAGGGGAGTGAGGGATGGAGGGGAGTGAGTGTGAGGAAGGAGGGGAGTGAGTGTGAGGGTGATGGGGGGGGGGGGGGCTAACTCACCGTAAGCAGGGTCCAGGAGTGAACCTGTTGCATGTCACGGTGAAGGTATAACCAGGGCAGCAGGCTCTGCATATCAGTGTGGAGTTGGTGCCACGTGGTGACCAGGGTCTGGTGGGTGCTCTCCAGCCTGAGGAACACCAACAGACAAACACCTTCAGTAACACACCACTCACAGTGAAATCCTTCTACCTCCTCACCCCGGGACCAGCCGAGTGAACCTTCTGTGACCTCTGCCTAATGCTGTAATATCATTCTTTACACATGGAGAACACAACTGTGCCCAGTTTGTGGATGTGCTCTCACACTGACCAGCTGCAGGAACACACTGACCAGCTGCAGGAACACCCTGACCAGCTGCAGGAACACACTGACCAGCTGCAGGAACACACTGACCAGCTGCAGGAACACACTGACCAGCTGCAGGAACACCCTGACATTTCTATTCCTTTCCCTCACAATAAACCACAACTGTCCAGGTACTTTCCTCATCACTTGCTGTTCCTGCAAACTAACGTTCCGTGATTGATGGGCAGGTCACCCAGATCCCTCTGCACCTCCACCTTCAGCAATCTCCTGCCATTTCAATAAAACACTTCTATCGTCCCATCGACCAACCAGGTGTCCCCACCTCCTGTGATCCCCTGTCACTACCTCAGCTCATTCCAGCCCTCTCCCCTCCCAAACCCCCACCAACCATCTCTCTCTCTCTCTCTCACTGCAGTGCCCCTTAGCCCCACCCCGAGTCCTGAACAAGGGTTCTACCCGAAACGCTGTGTTCTTCCCCCCTGCCTGTTGTGAGTGTGAAACTGGGTGTGAGTGAGAGGCCTGGTGTGAGTGTGTGTCCTGCTGTGAGTGTGAAACTGGGTGTGAGTGTGAAACTGGGTGTGTGTGTGATCCTGGTGCGAGTGTGAAATTGGGTGTGAGTCCTGGTGTGAGTGTGTGTCCTGTTGTGAGTGTGAAACTGGGTGTGTGTGTCCTGTTGTAAGTGTGAAACTGGGTGTGAATGTGAGTCCTGGTGTGAGTGTGTGTCCTGTTGTGAGTGTGAAACTGGGTGTGAGTGTGAGTCCTGCTGTGAGTGTGAAACCGGGTGTAAGTGAGAGTCCTGGTGTGAGTGTGTGTCCTGTTTGAGAGGGCGTCCGGTTTGTGTGTGAGCGCAGTGTGACTGTGAGGCCAGGTGTGAGTGAGTAAGTGTGAGCCCAGCTGTGAGTGTGAATCTGGGTGTCAGTCAGTGTGAATCCTGGTTACAGATTATACTAGTTAACAAGCGGTGGAGTTAGTGGGTGATAGTTACCTGTTGCTGGCATCCAGAGCTTCCTTGTTGGTGGGTGGCACTGTGAAGCAGACTGAGGGAACCAGTGCCTCATTACCGGACACACTCACCACTTTCCATTTATTGGGTTGGCTGTTATTCAGCAGGATGTACTCATCTCCCTTATTCACGGTGATCTGAGAGATAACACACACACAACGGTCAGCATCAGGACCGGGGGACAGCTGGCCCACTCCCAACAACTCTCTCTCAGTCTCTCTCAACACTGCTCTCTCTCTCCACCTTCCTCTCTCTCTCTCTCTCTCTCTCTCTCTTTCCTCCATCTTCTGTCACTCTCTCAACACTCCATCTCCATCTTTCTCTCGTTTCATCTCAACACCTTTTACTCAATGTCTCATCACCTTTCTTTATCCATCTCTCTGTGTGTGCCTCTCTCTCTCCCCCCCATTTATCTCTCACTCTCTGTCCCTTTCACTTGCGACATTGTTCAGTTCCTCTCCGGAGAGGTGCCAGAGAGCTGGAGAACAGCTAATGTGGCACCATTGTTCAAGAAACGGGCAAGGCAACAATCAGGAAACTGCCGGTGGGGAACCTGTTGGAAGCCCCTTTGAGGGACAGAATTAGTCTGTGTTTGGAGATGCAGGGATTAATCAACTACAATCATCACGGTTTTGTTCAGGGGAGATCGTGTCTGACCACGTTGACTGAAGTTTTGTGAAGAGGTGACCGAGTGTATAGATGAAGGCAATGCTTTTGGTGTAGACTACTTGGCCTTCAGCAAGGCTTGTGATCAAGT
>NC_083405.1:141734906-141737406 GCF_020745735.1 Hemiscyllium ocellatum | reverse complement strand
AGGAGGGATTCACCCAGGACCCGTCCACCAGCTTCTCCCTGTAATGACCCGTCCGGCATCTTCTCCTCACACCACCCCTTGCTTCTTCACCAGGAAATTTACATCTAGATGTCCCTCATGTTCTTCCTGTTACCAGCAGGAACTGTTTCTCCCTGTCTGCTCTGTCCAGCCCCACTCCTGGTTTTGGAAACCTCTACCAGATCTCCCTCCCAGCCGCCCCTCTCTCTGGGGAGAACCGTCCCACTGTCTTCAATCCCCCCCCATCCCTGAAGTGTCTCATTCCGGAAACCATTCCTGTAAACCACTTTCTGCACTCTCTCCAATGCATTCCCATCTTTCCGATAATGTGGGGCCCACCCCCTGTACATAATATCCCCAGCTCCCTCTACTCTTGCACCCCCTCTAGAATTCTAACCTTATTTTATATTGTCTTCCAATCTTTGTCCAAAATTCATCACTTTGCACTTCTGTGCATTAAATCTCACTTATCCACCCAATTCATCAACTTGTCAATGTCCTTTTGGAGTGCCACAGTGTTCACCTCACAGTTTACAATTCTTCCAAGTTTTGGGTCAATCTGTAAACTCTGCAATTGTCCCCTGGACAGCAAGATCCCAATCATTAATGTAGATCAGGAAAAGCAAGGCCCCCATAACCACCCTCTGGGAACACCATGACAAATACTCCTCTCTGTTTCCTGTCACCCAGCTAATGTTGTATCCGTGTTCTCACTGTTCCATTTATACCATCATCTCAAACTCTCTTCACAGGTTTGTTGTGTGGCACTGTGTCAGTCACCTTCCCGAAAACAGCATTATCTTCACTGGGTCTTTCCATTACCTCTTCAAACAACTCCAGTAACTTTATTAAACATATTTCCCCATTTGGAAACTCCCACTGAATCTTCCACATCAGCCAACATCTGTCACGTGACTGTCACTAATTCATTCCCTGAACTCTTGGCCCCTGGTCAAGTGCAGTCCAATCCCCTGCGCTCCTGAATCAGCTCCTGTTACTGGATCAGAGCACCCTGTGTCACAGCCTCCTCTCCCTGACAAGCCCTGTTCCATAGGAGAGATCGAGAGCATGGGCCCTGGACAGTGGGGGGCTCCTCCTGGCCCAGCCATTCCCGCACCGCACCTGGAAATACGCCGTGTTCTCCTTCAGATGGGCCTCAATACAGCAGCAGAGCTGCAGAATCCAACTCCACTGGGTCTGCAAGGCAGCCATAAAGGCCTGTCAAACACAAGAGAGAGAGAGAGGGTTAGACACAAGAGAGTGTGAGTGTGTCAGACACGGGGGAGGAGTGAGACACAAGAGAGTGAGAGTGTTAGACACGGGGGAGGAGTGAGACACGAGAGTGAGAGTGTGTTAGACACAGGGGGAGGAGTGAGACATGACAGTGTGAGTGTGTTATACATGGGTGAGGAGTGAGACACGAGAGTGTTAGACACGAGGGAGGAGTGAGACACGAGAGAGTGAGAGTGTTAGACACGAGGGAGGAGTGAGACACGAGAGTGAGAGTGTTAGACACAGGGGAGGAGTGAGACACGAGAGAGTGAGAGTGTTAGACACGGGTGAGGAGTGAGACATGAGGGATTGTGCTCATGTGAGAGTTGGCGGAGTGATGGGAGTTGATAGTGTGAGGGAGTAGGGGGTGGGTTGAGAGATTGATCCCACGCTAGAGGGGGAGGGTGGGGATTGTCGTTGCCGGGCCCATGTGGAGATGTGTGGGTGTGAAAGAGTGAGGGTGTGTGTGTGTGTGTGTGTGTGTGTGTGTGTGTGTGTGTGTGTGGTGTGTGTGTGTGTGTGTGTGTGTGTGTTGTGCGTGTTGTGCGTGTATGGGGTCAGTGTGTAAGAGTGGCGTGTGTGTGTGTGTGGGTGTGTTTGCATGTGTGTGTGTGTGTGTGTGTGGGGGTGTGTGTGCGGGTGTGTGTGGGGGTGTGTGTGTGTGTGTGTGCTGGTGCATGTGTGTGTGTGTTTGAATGGGTGTGTGCGGGTGTGTGTGCAGGTGGGTTTGCATGCGTGTGGGTGTGTGTGAGTGTGTGTGTGAGGGTGTGTATGTGTGAGTGTGGGTGGGCGTGGTTGTGTGTGAAGGTGTGTGTGGGTGTGTGTGTGAGGGTATGTGTGTAGGGGGGTAGAGTGCGTGTGGGTGCGTGTGAGGGAGTGTTTGTGGAGGTGCGTGCAAGGAGTGAGACGGTGTGCATGGGAGGGTGTGTGTGAGGGTGTGTGTGTGAGGGGTGTGTGTGAGGGGGTGTGTGTGAGGGGGTGTGTGTGAGGGGGTGTGTGTGAGGGGGTGTGTGAGGGTGCGTGTGGGTGCGTGTGAGGGTGTGCGCGTGTGTGTGGGTTTGTGTGTGGGATGTGTGTGTGGGTGTGTGTGAGAGGGTGTGTGAGTGTGAGAGGGTGTGTGTATGTGTGAGGGAGAGTCTGTGAGGGTGTGTGTGTGTGAGGGTGTGTGAGGGTGTGTGTGTGGGTGTGTGAGGGAATGTGTGTGTGTGAC